>NC_056733.1:1919336467-1919383967 GCF_019279795.1 Protopterus annectens | reverse complement strand
AGGAACAAAATCTGTATACTGTGAATAGAAATTATAACGTTAGATAGAATAACAAATCTGTAAATAATATTATTTAATTATAGTGATACTTTATTATAGAAGAGCACTGATAAATTAAAACAGTGTCCCAAAGGGATAGCTAGACACTCATAGATGGTTTCAATGAACTTTAGTTAAGCTTTAGTACTGAATTCTCTTCAGAGGAAAAAGGTGAACAAAGGCTCTTTCTCCAAAAGTAGATACATTGACTAATCAAGATTTTTGGAGAAAACCACCTTTGTTCACCTTTTTCCTCTGAAAAAATAGGCATCACCTCTTAGGGATAACTAAGGTCCATTGTATTCTGTTAAGAGTCTGTATCGATCCTTTTGGGATGTTTCCAGTTAGCACTAAACCAGGTAAACTAGTGGGTTTTTAAAAACTTTTAAATTAAAACATTTGAGATATTTGTGAAATAAAGTATTCGTCAGAACTTATTGAAAATGAAAATCTAGTAGTATGATACTGTGCAATATGCTTTAAATGTGTCAGAATCTACTATTAACTAAATATAAAAAGATGACTCTTACAACACACTATTTAGTATGTTAAGTTTCTATTAAGGACCAGTTATTGCAAGCAAACCTAAATACAAAATGTATTGGTTTGCCACAGTAAAGTCTTAATGTATACTAATATCTACTTTTGTGTTCCCATGTCACATAAAATGAAACAGTGAACTGGGGTATTAATTGAAATGGAGTTCATTGCTTCGTAATTATTGAAAAACAGAGGCATAAACAAAACCACTCAAAAATGTCTTCTGTTGGTGCAGTGCTCCCATATTATAACTTCTTATATATAGCCTACCGAATCTTGGAGAAAGTGAATATTTTCTACCGGGAACAATTTTAGACTCAAAATCAATGTCTGCTTTGAATACTATGTTTCAAACAACTGACCTTATCCCAAAATGGTTCATTGTCTGAAAAGATGGACATGTTACATTAGCAGTAATGACCAAATAGTGTAAGATAAATTGTAAAAAATGGGATTCACAGGATGAGAATTTCTGAAAAACAGTTAGCTGGAATACAGTTTAAAAATATGTGACTGGATCAGTACAACTCAGCGGGGGCATAGATACAGGGAAAACAGGCTCCATTCAGAAAATATCTAGAGGCTAAAAAAACTATTATCATTAGGTACTAAAAAAACAAAATGTTTCTCAACATTTTGGGTGGAGGAAAAATAAATAATAGATAATAGATAATAACAAATAATAAACAAACAATAAATTAAAAAAAAAAAACAAATAAAAACTAAGGAAACTGTGACTGGGTGTTATGTATTTGACTTTAAACAGTAACATTATTGTTGGTATTATTGGTTCTATATATAAATATAAATATGTGAAACTTTTTAGTATAGAGCATTTTAGAAATGCAATGATTTGGTATAAAAATGTGTAGGGAGTGTGCATACACATATTATGTGTGTGTGTGGGAGGGGTGGGGGTGTATATACATTTATGCAAGTGTTTACATTCAGATTTTAAATAAAAACAATTTTAAATAAAATGTTTGTACAATATTGTGGCATGTTCAAATATGGCAACATGGTTTAAAAAGTGAAATTTTAAAATCTTAGATTTTGTATTATGCAACTTGTCATGTGATCTTATCATGTGATTTTGTGATTTTAAAAGAAAGTGATAGTGCATGCTTCCTTATTCTGAAGAAGTCTATCCCCGGGATTCAAGAAGCTCGGCGCAAAGACGGTTTTAGCCTTGCACCGAGTGTCCTCACTACAGATGGCGCAGCAGCACCATATGAATATGTATGGGGGTGTGCCGCTGCACCCTCAACATGCACAGGAAATGTATGTGAGTGCAGGGGGTGTGTACAAGTGCTCTACGGAGGCGTAAACATGCCCTGACACTTGCAAAACCTACTATGCCTACTAGTAGAACCCGCCCCTAATAGTAAGTCAGTAAGTCAGTGTCCGTGGATACCGAAATGTATGCTAAGCAAACAAGAGTGTCCACGAACAGTGAAATAAAACCGAAGTAGTAAACACACAAGCACGTAGTGGAATGTAGAGCCCTGTCCCTAGAACTGTCACAATTAGATTCCCTGTCCCTGTGTCCCTATTATACATTCGAATTGCAGCAATATCGAAGGTGTAAGCAAAGCGCAGCGTGTCTGTGCATTGCTGCCCTCTGCCGAGTGTAGCTTACACGTCATATTCATTCAAATAGAGAAAAACATGCGGAAACAACGTAAGTGTCAATAGTGTAGTGTTCAGAGCATCCGCCTAACAAACAGGCATTCATGGTTCGAGCCCAACTGTAGCACATATCATTTTCCATGTGGAATAAATGTTGTTTTGCCGTAAAACTGACATAAGAGTATCGCATGAGATATTTAACTTAAATATCATTCAAGCAAAGTGACACTGTCATAATGAATAAAGTACTAGTAAGCACAAATAAGTAGCAGTAAACACATATAAGTACCAGTAAGCAAGTCTGAGTGCACTTGTGTGGGTCTAAGCAGTGCCCAGCATAGGGAATGTATATAAGTAGGATGGGTGCTGTTGAGGAGGTACAGGTGGGGGAACTATGAGTAGCTACTTATGGGTCTAAGTGTGCAGGTGTTGGCTGATGTGGGCCTATATGGACAGCCCTAGGGATGTAAGCGAATGTGTTCATTGGGCAGAGGCATCGCCCAATGAGCAGCCACACCCACTACAAGTCCCACTGCAGCAAAGTGTAATCTATATGGCAAGGAACGGAATAACCAGATCTAGACGTATATATGTAGAGGTATGTGTGTATATCTACGCATAGCGACACAGAGATAAGCCTCTCCCTCTCCGTAGTACAAATGTATACATACAGAGACAGACTACAGATACATACCCACATATAAATATATTCATATGCAGACACCCATAGACCCATATCTTGTGAGATATATATATATATATATATATATATATATATATTTAGACAGCAAAATATAAATATACATGTAACATGTATGCATACATATGCAGATATATCTGTATATAGTAATGTAAAAAAAAAAATATATATATATATATATATATATATATATATATATATATATATATATATAAAACTGTAAATATACACATGTATATAGCTAGGATTTGATACAGCAGTTACGAGTAACATATGTTCACATGCCATGCATATGGGGGTGAGGGGTCCAATAAACAAACGTGTAACACATAGGATCAACCCCCCCACCCCACCCCAGCTAGGCCGGGGAGACATACAGACACACAATAGAGGTAAACACACCACTGCTTCCCAGACCACCGGCAGGATACTACCAGTGGGAGAGACCTGCCCGGTCTAATCTTGAAACATAGACATCGATGTCTCTTGTGGGACACCAAAAATTAATGATTGGAGGCAGTCCCAGTGATGACTTTTCAAACCAGGCTGTAGATGCACACGGACCAGTAGGTTGTGCAAGCCTGATAACACATGGATCAACACAACGTATGACATGTGTCCCCACACGGGGAGTGGGCAGTGTGTAGTGGTGTGTTTATACCCCACCCGCACCCAGAGTAAGGATGAGTGCTGTAGAGGAGTGGCAGGTGGGGGAACTATGGGTATGCAATTATGGGCCTAGGCATGCAGGTGTTGGCTGACGCAGTCATATTAGGACCTCCCCGGGGATGTAAGTAATATTCCGAAATGGGCATAGCTGATGCCCGTACCTCTCAACACTTAAAAGCAAATCCACTGGACAGGACATAAACCATTGGGGGAACAAATAGGGACCATACCTCTGAATTGTCCCCGATTTCCAGGGACGTCCCTGATTCTGACTCGGTTTCTAACTCTGCCCCACTTAATCCCTCCTAAAACTAGTGACATTTGGAGGAAAGGTGGTGAATTACACGTAATGAATAACAACAACAATTAAGAGTTATAAACATCATTTATCTCAGAAAATGTGTATGAATTCATATGCTCTGAGTCTGTCAATGTGTCAGGTTAATAGCACCAATAATTTAAATGTGTCCCTGATGTTGTTATACTGTGTCCCTGATTCAGTTTGTATTTTTCCCAAATCGTATGAGAGGTCTGATAGGGACAGAAAGCACATATTCCACTGACAACCTTAGAAAAATGATAGAATATTAGGTATGCAGTAGCATGACTTGGCTGAAGGATGTGGGTTCCAAAACCCAATTACTTGTTTGTATTGAAGAGTGTCATTTCCCATGTATTAGCCAGATGGGTGCAGATTGTAAGAGGAACACACCAATAATATGAATCAAACTCTGGACAGGCCGCAGATTCCGTACAGTCGAATGGCATGCTGTCGCCTAATGGGCAGCCATTCCTGATACTGTAGGCATGTAATCGGATGTAATAGGCATCACAAGGTAATATCGTAGTCTTCACTCCCATGCAGAGGCATGAGTGTCAGATGCAAACACCAAATGCAGTGCATTTGCAAGTGCGGGAGCAAGCGGGTGTAAGCCTGTTTGGCCGCCAGCATGTGAGTTTTACACTGGTAAAGCAATGTAGAGGCTGAGTGTAAGAAACTGTAACCAGAGGTTAGCATTGCTTAGCACCAAGCAAACCCATGCACACCTGCTCACAACTGCTTTAATGTGCCTTAATCACACCGTATCCAATGGCCTTGTTCTGCCCAGCAACAAAATAAACGGCCTCTGCAAGTCTTGAAACCAGGACCCTGCACACACAGCTATTGTGATTTACCACTAAGCCATGGCAGATATACAGACATCGGACCTTATCACAAACATATCATCCAGCGCAGTCATTCAACAGTATAGGAAATATATTCCATCATGTAGATGTATGTGTGAGTGTTTATGTCCATCATATAGATACATACATATATATATATATATATATATATATATATGAAGGAACATCCCATGTGACAACAAAGCATTGCAAAGGAATGGAAAGGGAAACACCAGCAATGCCTGTATTATGTAGTGGTGTTGTCCTATGTAATATCAATACTCTCTCTGACAGACGTGTCAGTCATACATGCAAACATTTGTACACTGGCCATATACAACACTCTGTGCATGTTATTTACATTAACACAACAGTTCCTGTCCAATCATTATGTGAGAACAGTACTTTTGCAAGGTGCTGTATGCGACATCATCATCATCATGATAAAGGTAAATGGGGTAACCATAGAGGGACCGCTAGTGTTGTATGTACAATGGGGTCATCCGCATCACATGTACCTGGAACATTTAGGAGTCATGTGCATACTAGGATCGTGTGCCTGAGAGGCAGGGGTGAGGACAACTGGAGTATATTGTTATGCATATTAAAAGGGTTACATGTGTCCAGTGGACATGCGTGTGAAATGGACAGCTATGTATGTAGGAACCGATTAGCCTTTTGTTTCCGTAGGGTGATACTGGGATGTGGGGGAAGGAGAGTAGGTATGCTCGTGGAGGATAGGTAGGGTAGGATAACAGACAAGACAGCATACATGATCAGTATATGACACATGTGGGGGGATACACCTTGGATGGGGAGGGGTGTTTGGCATGCACAAGCCCATGAGCCCCCAGATGGAAACAGTGGGACAGAGGTCCCTAGCCATGGGCAACCACCACTGCACCAAAACAGCTGCAAAGGTGGCAGTGCTGGGGGCTGTCTAGGAGGGGCAGCCTCACCCTGTAAATGTGACACTCTGCCCTTGAGCTGGCCTCAAAACCCCTTATTGAGCCCCCTACGTACCACATCTAGGACTGTACAACAGCAGACATGTTCCTGTCTGGACCTGCTCCCAGTGGGGACAGGCCCAATCCTCAGTGGTGGTACCAACAGAAGGTGGTGCAGAGCCAACAGAGGTGGAAGTCCATGGCTGGGCCCCAGATGTGCTAGTGCCCGGTGCCATGGCCAGCTGAAGTGGGACAAGAGGTTCTGCCGGGACCTCCAAACCCATACAGCCTATGGTGTTGCAGTTTAAACACAGATATGGCTTAGTAATAGTCAACAGCATTCAGGATTACTTACAACAGCATGCATAGATATGACCACCAACCCAACACAACAGATGGTATACATTTGCAGAGGGAGCACAACACATGCATATATACTGCATGACATCTGTACAAAGTGTAGAAGACTTGTGACTGCAGCTATGAACAGTGGCCCATTATTGGCATGTCACTGAGAACCCCAGACAGTGTCTGTCATACCACTATTTCATGTGACATATGTCCAGTTAGGGATGCGATGGCAGTAACTCATCACTATCACCATGTACTGGATGCAGTCCTCACACTATGCTCCTGCTGTTCACAGATGTGTGTTCAGTGAATAACACAGGAAACAAATGGTTCCATTTACTGACCAGTCCACAGATGGCCCTACATATGGGGGTCCCTCACAAACAGAGCACTGTCTTGTCAGTTTTAAAACATGCAGAACAGCCATTACCACACACAACTTGTTAAACAGGCAGTAGTTTTAATGAAGCATAGCTACACTTACATGCTGTAGTCATGTCTGGCACATCACCCTCCTGTCTTTAGGCTATTCCTCACTGTGTATGTTGTTTGAGGAACATCCGGATATCATCTGTGATGCTGTTTACCAAACACCAGATCCAGGTACCACTCACAGCGACTGTCATGGGCAAACACCAACATGATGTTCCTAGATACTGTACTGTGTTTTTCATACGAATGGCTATGGGAACATCATCACAGCTGTTCCACATGCAATCAGCTAGAGGAGGACTGCAATAGATGCACAGACCATCACCTGATCATGACCATCACTTAGAATATACAACCTGTTGCTGAGCAGGTGTACACCTCCACATCCACCAGAGAGTGTGTGGGAGGGACAGACAGAGGCAAAGTACATCAGAGAAGGGCTTGAAGACTAAAACCTAAGCATTGTCTGTCACACACCTACCAGTACAGGGATTCAAATCCCTGACTGACTAGTCATTACTATTACAAGTGCATGCAGTTACTCCATGTGCCACAAAGCTGACATGTTGGTGTGCTGTAAGAACATATATGTGTGTTGGTGAGCGACATCTGCGACAGAGATATAGTAGACATGCATTAGATGTAGCACACATGGCTGTCCACATGAACGTATGTCATTGTCAACACAACCACACTCTCTAATGGAATCAAATTGACACTATTTGCCAGGAACATAAATACACTCCCAGACCACTTAGTTTGCCATACTGCAGTAATGCACAGGTACTACATGCACCACAGGGGATATCCAGAGGTTCTATGGGCTAGGGCATGTGAACGTGTTTGACATCTGTCAGTATGCCAATGGGAGTTATACTGGGAGTAACTGTGGTTGGGAGCATCATACCCTACACCCAGACACAAGGTGCCAGTACTGACATGCATGTGTGAATTGCTTCATGGGTGTGTAGTGGTTGGCTGTGCAAGATGGCTGTACAAGGCTGGGTGAGGGTTAATCCTTGGCATCACACCACCCAACAATAGTGTGCAGTGTGGTACAGGGGTGTAGTGTCTGGAATGTCACACACAGATGGGTATTGTATGAACTGTTTAGACATCCTGGTTACCATTGTGTATGGCCATAGCTTTGCAATGCATGCCATGTTTGTGTTTGATAGTCCTTGACATGGACATTGCCTAGGATGTGCATGTCCTACAATAATGTACAGTGACATGTACAGGTGTATCTGGTTTGGCTGGCACATGATGTGTACACAGACTGTTATCCTCCGATATGCCAGTATGAGCCTGGTGTGGCAGAACCTGCTTATAGTCAGCAGGTTGACCCTGCACCTGCATTGATAGCATGATACAGGTATTTCCTGGTGTCAGTGGCATCGGTCCATACAGGGCACGTGTAAGGCATTGTATGGCCTCTGGATCACATTTGATGGCACCACATATGTTGCAGGCATCCAGTGGGGAACATAGTGAAGGCACATTGTCCGCAATTATGTACCTATTGTACTGCTGTACAGGGTGCCATGCCCTCTGCAGCTCACTGCAATCACACCATGCCTACTATCTATCATCAATGTGTAGGGTACTAGCAACATAGCGGGTTATTCTAGGCAAGTGTGTTTGTGTATGACACATGGGTTCAGGATGTATTCTGGGTAATAGCAGGGTTGCATACTTTGTTCACCATGTTTTTTGCCAGATGTAGGGGTATGGCTTGCCAACACAGTCCCTTGGCTGACTGACATCTGTACTCCTTGTGAGGCAGACATTGTGACATAGAAGACAGACACCATATAGGAAAACTACAAAATCCACTCCCCAACATGTCCAGTGGTTAAACATTCACTGCCACCTCCTCACAGGCTCTGACAGTCAGACACACACCTGCCATGTCCTGGAATTGAACCCCTACCTAACTAGTGTATCACACTACAGCATTACGCAGTTACAGCATGCACTACAGAGATTACTGAGTACAGCAGTCCCAGAGGTGTATGTCTAGGTGGGTGATATTAGCAGGATTGCCAAAGGTGGTCATGTGAATTATAAAGAGTGTGCATACTCTAAAATGCATTTTTCCTGTCTTAGGCAGACACACACACACACACACACACACACACACACACACACACACACACACACACACACACACACACACACACACACAGTTGGTCTCTCTTGGAATAGAACCACTACCTAACTAGTTTATCACACTTCACCAATACGCAGTTACAGCATGCGCTATGGAGAATACTGAGTTAAAGCAGTCCTAGAGGTGTATTCCTAGGTGGGTGACATCAGCAGGATTGCCAAAGGTGGTCATGTGAATTGTAAAGAGTGTGCATACTCTAAAAAGCATTGTTCTTGTGTCAGGCAGGCAGAGAGACACACACACAGTTGGTCTCTCTTGGAATGGAACCACTATCTAACTAGTTTATCACACTACAGCAATTCACAGTTACAGCATGCGCTACAGAGAATACAGTCCTAGAGGTGTATTTCTAGGTAGTTGACATCAGCAGGATTGTCAAAGGTGGTCATGTGGGATGTAAAGAGTGTGCATACTCTAAAAGCATCATTTCTTTCACAGGCAGGCAGGCAGACACACACACACAGTTGACCTGTCTGGGATTAGAACACCTACCAAACTAGTTTAACACACTACAGCATTACGTAGCTACAGCACGCGTCATGGAGATTACTGGGTTACAGCAGTCCCAGAGGTGTATTTGTGGGTGGGTGGCATCAGCAGGATTGCCAAAGAAGGGCATTCCAAATGTACTGCGGGTTGTACGTCTGTTACCTGCGCGTACACACTGCTTACTGTCAAGAAAACACATTTACACCTACTTAAAAGTGTCTTATTCAGTCCTAATTGACAGTATCAACAAGACTTGCAGGTTTTGAACCCTGGACCATGCACACTGAGGTTACTGGATGTACCACTAAGCCATCTGCAGTGTACACATGTTGCATGGAGTCTATAATGCACATCCTACTTCAGGTATTCCACAGTACTGAAAACAAATGGGACAGTCCCTTTGTATACATATGTACAGTACCCTTGAATGTACTGTACTCTGTGAAACAACAAAGACAAGTCTACATCTTTACTACTGTCATAACTACATATATATATATATATATATATATATATATATATATATATATATATATATATATATATATATATATATATATATATATGCACCTACGGGATGTGTACACACAGATAAACACACACACACACACACACACACACACACACACATATATATATATCTATATATATATATATATATATATATATATATATATATATATATATGCATATACACAGGCACAGCCATAGCCATATATATATATATATATATATATATATATATATATATATATATATATATATATATATATATATATATATATATATTTATATATATATATATATATATATATATATATATATAGGTCTACCTGAAAATGCCGAAAGTCCACAATGCAGACAACGAAAACACCGACACCGGAAGACAGACAACGGAGATGATCAAAAGTTGAGAATCACGATGCTGAGAATACCAACATGTTAAGGTAAGTGTGTGATAGTGACAGACGTTAGGGTAGGGTGCTGGTCAGGTAAGTGTGCAATAGTGACAGACTTGAGGGTTAGGGGCGGATTAAGTAATTTAGGGTTAGGGTGCCGGTAAAGTAAGTGTGCGATAGTGACAGACTTAAGGGTTAGGGGCGGATTAAGTGAGTTAGGGTTAGGGTGCAGGTAAGGTAAGTGTGCGATAGTGCCAGACCTTAGGGTTAGGGTTAAGGTTAGTGCATAGATAGTTGTGTATGTAAGGTTTAGTGTAGGTTTGTAAGGTTTTTGGTGTGCTTGTGTTGTGTGTTTGTGTGTGTGTGTTTTTTGGGATAGGTATTTGTTTTGTTGATTGTCGGGATTGTGGTTTGCAGGGCATCTGAAGTTTCGTGTTTTTGAACTTTCGGTTTTGTCGTGTCGGTTATTTCGTTGTTGGTGTTTTGGCATGTTGGTATTATATATATATATATATATATATATATATATATATATATATATATATATATATATATATACACACACACATGCATCTGAATGCACTTTGTGACACAGAAGGGTTCCAAAGGAACTGATGTGTACACAAAATGGAGGCATCTCTTGTGTTATAACATTTAAATCATAAGCAGTTCACCAGAGAAGGGATGGTTGTTGTGTATGTAGAGCTTGGGGTGGGGAATGATGGCTAATGTAATCTACCCCGGGGATTGTGGAGTTAGGGTGGGGGCATGATGGGTATGGACCTACACCCTAGCGACCACTTCTGTGTTACTGCTCAACAGTGGCACAGGAATATAACATACCTAACTGTAGTCGTGCTTGACTATGTATTCTTTATCATTCCTAACTATGTAATACTTTGTAGACACCGGTCACCACAGATGGCTACCATGGTGTGCTAAAAGACATTACACATGTGTATGCCTGGCTACAGGGTAGTCACACACACAAACACGCACACACTTGCCAGTATTGTGCATACACATCTTGCTTATGTAAAGGTAACTAGTACAGTGGTATGCAATTGGGGTATGTGCCACAGAACACATACAATTACACTTACTGATTCCACGTCTGAGCTTGGTGACATCACAGGACTGAATACTTGCAGTGGGGAGGGGGGAAGAGAGAGGTTTAGTGGCTGACAATGATAAAGGCCAGTTTAAAAGGAGGTATCTCTTTGGAATGCAGCAAAACATGCTGCCATGACAGGATGCAGACACAAATACATGCACACAACCACACTCAGCCTTTGCTGACACACACACTGAGGCATTTGCTGAGACACACACACACACACACACACTCAGCCATTTTCTGACACACACACTCAGGCATTTGCTGTCACACACACAAACACACGCACACAGTTGCCAGTGGTGGGATCAGAACACCTGCCTATCTAAAGATCACTATTACAGTACTATGCAGTTGAGATACACCACAGAGATTACGCATCCCAAGGCAGTCAGACTGCCCTTCTACAATTGAGGACAACAACAGGGAGACTGACAGTCACAAAGTACGTAGCTGTAGACCTGTGTGTTTAAAGTAGGTGTCCATTACAACCTGTATGCACACACAAGACACAACATCCGCAGATAGGCCTGAGAGGTATAGTTGTTGCACAACAGGAACCTGAACTGGAGTATGGCCATCTGCGGAATGGACAACTACTATCACTATACAGGGTTACAGTGGGCATGCTCATACACTTAGTAGCACAAGGTCGTTTGAGATGCACTATGACTACAACTACACAAGGTTATACTGGGCATGCTCATACACAGTAACAAAGGGCTTGTTGGATACTCTCACTCAAATTACATAAGGTGGCAGTGGATATGCTCATACACTTAGTAGCACAGGGCTGTTTGGGATGCACTCCGGTTCTAACCACTGAAGGCCGCAGTCTGCATGCTCAAACACTTGCATGTACAGAACACATTGTAAATGACTCCTATTGTAAACACACAGATTTACAGTTAGGTACATCTTACCTGTCAGTATATATTCACAGCATACTGGTTTACTACCTGATACCTGTATGTGGCCTGTAAATGATATATTTGTGTCTGTGCTGTGTGATACACGTGCATACATGTACATGAAGTACTGACATATATATGTTACGTATATACATTCATGCATGTGTGGATGTGACAGACAATAGGTTACCTGGGTCACACAGGTGGCTGCTACCTACAGCATGTGTCACACACCTTGCTGCCCTGAAAGGCATACATTGATAGGTTGGGGACAGTGACATTATACGTGGAACAGTGGCATGTGCATGCATAATGTGTGAGCCACCTTGTGTAATGGTACTGAGGTGCAGGTGTCAAGATGACCTCTCCCGGCTGTATTAGTAGTTGTCATTATTAGCAGGACTGCTACCCTACGTATATCTCACATTGGACATATACACAAGTTCTGCCACTGTCCGTCACCTTACATGGGGCATTTGCTACCAAGCACATTAATGCCAAGCGCAGTGATGTCATGGTATGGGTGGCAACTGCTAGACAAAAACAATGAGCCAATGTCCTGCTGTTATTATGAGGTTGTCCAGTGTCTATCATTCCGGTCTGTCATGACCGAAAGACGAGCCTTCAACACAGAGCATATGCATCTATGTTGCACGTGTCTGTGGATAATACCTAGGTCGCATTTACCCATATAGCTGCATTCCAAGGCAAATGTCCTACACACAGAAGTAACACTCTGACACCTACATGACACTTGCATTGGATGCTTATGCTAACCCATGCTAGATGTGTGGCTTTAGTAATCCATTTGCTCAATGAAGAACCTACAATGGGGAATAGTGACATGTGGCTGAAGGCTCTGTAGTGCACAATTGCACTACCACCATATAACTCAGATCCAGACGTGGGCCATAACAGTGGTATGGACCATTCCAGGTGGTGGTGTACACATATTCATAAAGGCTACTCACATGTAAAGACCACTAGTCCGACATAACGCATCACAGATGAGTGAGGTACAGGTGACAGTGGTAAATGCTGCATTCTAGGTTGTATCCTCATATACATCCACCACCTTGTTCCCAGACTACACACACATCCATATATGGTATGACATAGTATACCTCGATTGGTGGACTGTATCTAGGCCTACATCAACTGTGCAAAGTACCCATGTACAAACACAGCTGCATAATGTGTTATGCAATGCAATAATACCACTGTTTGTAACCAGCTCAATTGTGCACATACCAGGGTCCCTCGGATGTTGTCAGCATTAACACGGTTGACTGTTGCTGTACACCAGTAAACAACACCCTCATGGTTGGATATGACCTAACTATACCTGCCCTGGATATGTACATCCCACACTCATACAACATACATTACATTACCATAGCTTTCATTTACCTTTCTACATACAGGTGGCTACAGTCATTACACACATGCACATGGCAGATAGCATGCTAACAGTATATAAGGTTCGATATCTATGTTGACAGAGGTAATATCCCCTCTCTCCTGGTCACCCATGACACCTATCATATCATACAACACCCCATGTGGCATGTATGTCTTTAGACATGTCCACCGATTGCAATGCCTACAAACATATCCAAATAACAGGACCTACACAAGGTCTGTATTGACAGACTCAGGGAAATCCAGCTCTGCTCTGTATGTTCCTGAGTAGTCACAGGTGATATGTTCATGACATGTACAGCCGTGTGTGGCCACAGCTCCTACATATACCCCATGTCAACAATTGCAAGCCATGCATGCTGTGTGCTGCCTGGACATTAGCCTTAGTACCACAATAGCCAGTACATGCTGGGGATAGATGTTTACAAGTCACAGACCTCACACATGCTTGAATGAGTGTACTGCCTAGCTCTAACAGAGCATATTGCTGGCACTCTTCCAGTACACATGAGGTGATTGTGGCAAATATGATGTGCTCACTGTTGACCATTACAGTGCCCTGGCTTCACCATGGCACTGTCAAGTAACAGTTTGTAGGAGCATGACATGGAATACAGCTGTGTGTGTCACGCTGATATGTGCTGTTGTAATATATGTACACTTGGCTACTCAGTATAAGTGGTGGTGTCCTACCAGTACATGAATACAACATCCATTATGGTGTAATGCTAGGCTATGTTTCACACATGGCATGGGGAAGGTGTGGAATGTATCCTCTTGACCTGCTAGTGCACGTACTGATGTAGACCGCATATGTGTACATGTATTGCTGTTTTTGTAGATTCCATGTGTGTGCAGTGTCTGATGTCTGAAGGTGACTGTTGTCTTAGTATATCATGCTGTTGCAATATAGCCTCAACATTGCCAACAGTATATGGTGATATGCTCTAAGTACAGTAAGCCGTAGATGAGGTATGGAAAATGTTTGGACATGACTACTAAGTGGTGGGGCTTCTTTGCAGATGAATGATTACTGAGGACAGCTCGCTGGTGTGTTACAACCAGTCCTACAATAACCATATGAAAATGAAAAGCTACAATAAAGCTACTCCCTCCACGTGGTAGCTAGCTCCAAGATGATCCATTTAGCAGGTATTATATATCCCCTTTCTTGTAGTTGTTGGTATGCAAGCACTACATATATATCCCAGGTCCTTCCTTAGATAAAAACAATTTTTTTAATTCTGTTCAGTTAAAAATGACAAATTGCCTACATCAAATTACTGGTTCAAACACTAATAACAGTTTCCTCGGAGCAAATTTCTTGTTATGGTAACTTGGCTCAATATGATTAGACAGGAAATTACTCATTCATTGGAAGTCACTTCAAGCTACCTTTCTTCCTTGAGTGCAAAACCTCCATTCATTGACAACTATATGCTCTGCTTCCTCAGTAGGTACTTCCAAAGTTCCAAGTCAATAAATTGCCTGTGTGCAAAAGCACTAGAACAAGTTGCAAAAAGTTCCTTACTTGGAAGCCAACCTGTGACCAGCATACAGCCTGTGTGTAAAATGGGGGGGGGAGGGGGGGGACAAGTCACAAAGCTCTTCCTTCTTCTAGAGCCAATTGATTCCAATAGGCATCCCGTGTTCAAGGACACCGGAATGAATTTCCAAAGTCTAAGACCAAGTTCAAATTGGCGTGCTGCCTGTGCACTAAAATGAATTCTAGGATAGATGATTCTTCCTTTCTCTGAAGCCAACTGGAATCAGCAAACTGCCTGTTTGCAAAGTCACTGGAGCAGGTTACAAAATATTCCTAGTTCTAAAGCCAACTTCAAATAAGCATGCTGCTTGTGTTCAAAAACGGACAGAGGAACGGATAAGCGCGTTCGGTTGTAAACCTTCTTCAGATCCTGTGTTTATCTGCTTTGCTCTTCCTTTTATACTGTGTGTATTCTAGGTATTGGCCAATGAGGTATTATATTCAAATAAGACTCTCTGCCTTCATTATTCATTGGATGCACTTACTACTTGTATCCAATCTGTCTTTTTATATACACTGCCAAATCAGTTTAACTTCCTGAGTTCCTGCAAGTATGTCACTGGTTATTCTGTCCTCTTGGGAGGAGTCCATTCTCACATGTTCTTTAGTAGCTAGTTGTATAGCTTTACTGTCATGTTATTCAGTCCTATTTCTTTTAGGAGTGGTTTAGTGATAGAAGTGTATTATCGCCCCCTAAGCCTCCTTTCTTTTAGTACTTGTTTTAAGGGGACTACTGCGTTAAGGCCAGGACTTTAAATAAACGACAAAAAGACATTCAAATTTTGGGTCTTGGATCAACTAATACCTAATATAAGAGGTGGCCCCGTAGAAATAGAACTAGAAAAACAGGAACTGTTATGGCAAATTAGATTATACGCGTACAATTGGCCAGGTCTAAATGACATGTGTTCTATTATGGCTTTATTAAAACTTAAAAGCCTTTGTAGATAGGCTCCATGAAAGGATATTTCAAAAAGTTTTTTATATATTACAGATTTTGTTTAATTAACTATTTTGCCACATGAAATAATGGCTAGTTTAAACAGTTAAAAAACTTTTTGTTGCTGACTTCTTTGCTGCTGTTTGTTTGTAATTTGGTTTGATTAGGTCCTGAAAACAAACTGCAAGTCTAAGTATTAGTTAAATAAGTAGGGCTATAATACGTATAGAAAGATTTTAATAATAAAAAAGTATGTTTTTAGGATAGGTAATATGTCTTTAATGGTTTAAATTGATGCATCAGCTGATTAAGTGCTTTTACTATTTAAATTGCATTTTATTATTTGTTTTTTATCTGATGAAGTTCGTATATGTAACGTACGAAAAGTGCTTCAGTTTATTGTAATAAACGGATTATTTCCACTTTTGCTTGTCATACTTGTTGGATTTGGAAGGCTAGGACTTTGACTGGCACGCAAGTTCATAATCCATTCCATTTCTATTTTTTCAGTTCTGTTGAACAAATCTCCAGCTCGTGCTGTAACTGAAACATGAGTTAATATCATAAATTTAAAGCTATGCCCTGGATTGTGCTTTATATGCTGATACAAAGCATTAACTTCTATCTTGTTATTGATGTCTCTTAGATGCCATAAGATACGTTCTTTGAACTTTCTATTAGTTTTGCCCACATAGAACGACATACATACTTCACAGTTGGCTATATATATCACATTCTCTGTATTGTAATTTCCATTCCCTTTGTAGGAATATACTTTATGTGTGATAGGATGTCGGAACACATTAGTCGTATTGATATATTTGCATGCCTTACATTTCTCACATTTGAAAGTTCCTTTTTTCTTTACTACACTCCTCTGTGTTGTTTCTGTTCTATTGTTACTCTGTAGACTTTTAAAGTTCTTCTTGTTTTTATATGTGAATATGGGTTTTTCTCCTACTATACTTTTAATTTTAGGATCCGCTGTTAAAACTGGCCAATATTTTTGAATAACTTTGTTTATTTGTTTATTATATGGTGCATAGGTTAATATACATCTTAGGGACTCTTGGGTTTCATTATTCTTCTGTCCTTTGACATGTTTATAGTGATAATATGGTTTTCATTTGCCTCTTCGTAATTCCATCGCTTGTTCAAAGTCAATCTGATTCTTCCTATACCCTCTAGTTGCTAAGTTATCCACCAATTGGTTGAACTCTTGTTAAAATGTATCTTCCTTGGTACATAGTCTAGAAATGCATATGACTTGATTTTCAAATATGTTGTTGAAAATATGTGTGGTTGCCTGCTAGTTCTATGTAGCATGTGGTTCTTCCATGTAGCTTTCCTATGTAGGGCTGTCTCTACAGTTCCCTTTTTAAAGATAATACTTATATCCAGGAAGTCAATACTTTCCTGGGAGTACTTGGATTCAAACTTCAAAAAGTCCGTTGTAGATGTTAGATATCTTAGAAGCTGACGGTATTGATGGACTTCTCCTTTCTAAAGTAATAGTATGTCATCCACAAACCGACCATAGAACAGTGCTTGCTCTTTCCATATGTTATCTTTACTATTCATCCATTGTAACTCCCACTGTGCTAGTACTATGTTCGTATAGCAATTGGCACAGGGGGTGCCCATGGCAACCCCCCATTTTTGCAAATAAATATTTTTATCAGAAATGAACACATTACTACTTAGTATAATGTCCAAAAGGCCACAGATAACATCAACTTTCATTGCCATGCTGTTGGTGCAGGAGAACTGCCTTACAGCTTCTATCCCATATTCGTTGGGGATACATGTAAATAGACTATTAACATCTAGGGTTACCAATAATAAGTCAGTGATGTTATCCAAATCTTTCATAGTTTCTTGTAGTCTCTCCAAGAGGTCTGCTGTGTCCTTCAGTACTGTTCTCGCTTTGTGCATACATTTTTTAAGTTCATCCTCCACATATATTGAAAGTGATTCCGTGATCCATCCTCTGCCAGATACTATGGGTCTGAGAGGTGGAACCAGTACATTTTTATGCACTTTTGGTATTCCTTTAATTTCTGGCACAGTAGGGTGGGATACTTCAAAGAACAGTTCTTCATCTAGTTCTCTACACATCAACTTATCATATAAATCATATTTCACTTTTTTATTAGCTCTTGTAGCTGAGCCTTGCTAATTCTTCTGTAAGTTGAAGTATCACTCAACATTTCCAGCATTTTTGCACTCAAGGAAGAAAGGTAGCTAGAAGTGACTTCCAATGAATGAGTAATTTCCTGTCTAATCATATTGAGCCAAGTTACCATAACAAGAAATTTGCTCTGAGGAAAGTGTTATTAGTGTTTGAACCAGTACTATGAAGTAGGCAATTTGTCGTTTTTATCTGAACAGAATTAAAAAATTGTTTTTATCTAAGGAAGGACCTGGGATATATATGTAGTGCTTGCATACCAGCAACTACAAGAAAGGGGATATATAATACCTGTTAAATGGATCATCTTAGAGCTAGCTACCACGTGGATGGAGTAGCCTTATTGTAGCTTTTCATTTTCATATGGTGAAGGCATACTCCCTAGGCTAGAGCTTGTTCACTTTATCTTTTCAAGTCCTACAATAACCTGTGTACCTGCTAAGGTCAGGTTTTGTTAATTGAAGTGGAAGACAGACAATGTAGAATTTTGAAGGCAAACCTCATGACACCTGTAACAGTAATACCTCCCCTGTGCATATATTGTGCATATATCAGCACAGTTGTCAAAAGAAAGAGTCAGTAAACATTGTACTGGATGCGATAGTGCTGTACTTCTGTAGTACCTATCATGAGATAGGCTGGTGTTTGATTCACAGTACTGGCACGTGTGGGTGTGTGTCACGTATGGTTGGGAATACATCCCACATGTTATCACTCTCCTGAACACTGTTGTTGACACCAGTACAGAGTGAAGTGTAAAAAGAAAGACATAGGCAGGTGGTTAACCCTCACACATGTAAAGTGTCTGTATGTGTGTGACATAGGTGTATATCTCTGTGAATATGTGTGTGTGTGTGTGTGTGTGTGTGTGTGTGTGTGTGTGTGTGTGTGTGTGTGTGTGTGTGTGTGTGTGTGTGTGTGTGTGTGTGCATTTGTGTGTATTGCTGTCTGTGTGTATGGCTGTCCGGTTCCTGGAGTCAGGCTGTATTTTACCATAGTGAAATGTTAATGCCCCCTCCCCTCATCCGCTCAAAGCAATCTAGCATTCCTGTTGATATCATCAGTCGTAGACGGGCATACTAACTGCCTGTTAACATGTACTCCCTGGGGTGTGACCTGTTGTTACATAGCCTACTGATGGACCCCCCCTCCCCACATACACTCATTGCACTGTAGTATCCCTCTCGATATTCTCGATCTTAGGTCATTCCAACTACCTGCACATGTGTAATCTCTGTGGCACGTCTTGTAATTGCGTAGTACTATAATGATGATATATGACAGGGGCTCTCATCTGAACACTGGCAACTGTGTGTGTGTGTCAGAGTGTGTGTTACTGTGTCTTTGAATCTCTGAGTGTGTGGGTGTGTCTGTGTTTGGTTTGCATGCTGTCATGGCAGTGGTTATTACTGCTTCCCAATGAGAAGCCACTATTTCCCCTGGCCTTTACTCTTGTCTTCCGGCATACCACTCTATTACCCACTCGGCGCTCCAGGTAAATATACCTGTGATGTCACCCACTATGGAGGTGATGTCTCTGAACACAGTAGCTTACTACACAGCTATCATGCTCTTGGATCATTAGAACAGTAAACATAATTGAAACATGGGAGAATATAACTGTGATGTGGAAGCTACAAAGTGCATGCAGGTATTGTCATACTGACCTGTGGGTAGTCAACATGTACATATGAGACTCCCGCAAACACCAATATCCTCTGGCACATGCCACTACACCTGAAAGAGGAAGGCAGAATGTCAGGATCAACATGCTGTTAGTGTTGTTAAATATGATACATACTGTCAAATGTACAAAATGCATTCTACAACTGCAATACATGGTATGTCTGCTGCCTGTCAACACTACTCAACAATATTAATCTACAATTACCTACCTAGTATGTTCACCCTGTGCATCAGACTATATGAACATGTCCCTGCACAGATGTTGTGGATGACAGGGATGCGGCACAGGCATCATCATATGCACAGGGTGATAATGTCTGCCAGAGGCCTAGGTTGTGCCATTGGATGACATCATGCATGTGTGTTAGGGCCTGTGATATCATTGGGCGTGTGTGGATGTTATGCGTGTGTATGTTGAGGTGCCCTACATTTGTTTCCAGTGTGTGTATGCAGGCACACAGGTCTGGCATGTGGCTTGCCTACACAGGGGTAATATTGACAGCTGCAGACTCTGCAAGGCAGGTTTCACATTTCATGGTGTCCGGCCATGGGCGCCTGCCAGAGGTTGCATGGGCACTACCAGGCAGAGGTCCAGATTGGGTACCATCTGATGACACATGTCTAATGGATTTGTGTCCCTGTTGGGACCAACAAGTACCATGTGCACATGGCCTGCTGTGTCCTGGTGTGGACTGCACAGTACCAGCTGCACTGCTGCTGCTACCGCCACTATGGGAGCGGGCACGTTCGGTAGCATGTTCACGTAGACCTTCAACAGGTGATGTAGCTGACCTACTTCCACGTGCCTGATGCCTCACTCCCACCAGATGTTCCAGCACAGACATTCCGTGCTCGAGGATTGACATGCCACGGTCAAGGACTCCCACCATGTCACCCAATCTGCAAGATGATGGTGAGCATTTGCAAGTGCCTGGATGTTGTCAGTTAATGAATGGACAGCAGCCCTCTGATGCCTCAGACCTTCTCTGTTGTGCCATTCAGCACATGCCTGTGCCTCCATTACAGCCCAAAACATGCGTCTGCTGACTCCAGCTGATGTGCTTTGTCTCGCAGGGGCAGGTTGGCCAGTGGTCCTCCTATGAGCAGTGCTGGGCACATGCCTGTGTGGGACATCACCAGTCTGTTGACTGGGATCATGGTGTGCAGGCACACCTTCCATAGTCACCACACTTCCCTGTTCCATGCTACCACCCACCAACTGTCCTTCCTCTATGGCCAGTGGAGGTGGGGTATGTGCAGGAGGGGAACTGTGTGCGAGGATGAGGGGGAGACAGGTGAAATGGCAACCAATGGCACAGATTCAGCCCCTGACAACTTTGCCTGTGCCTCAATCATACTATCATCATCACTGCTAGAGTCTGTGGGGACACTAACATCAAGTGGACAGCAGGAGGGCAACGCACCTACATCAACACCTGTGAGGGGAAGACAAGAACTGTACATTACAAGTTATACCAGACACACACACACAGACAGACAAACACACACACACACAGACAGATAGACAGACACACACATACACAGACACACACACACACACACACACACACACACACACACACACAGACATGCACAGACACACACTGACACACACTGTCACACACTGACACACACTGACACACACTGACACACTGACACACATGCTACATGCAGGTGATATGGCAGATGGCATTCAGCTTAGACAATTATAGTTTCAGCTTAGGGAATTATAGTGGTAGTTATCATACATCCCTGAGTTGCACACAACAGCATGCATATGTTATAGGAGATGACATGCACCTTACATAATTATAGTGCTGGTTATCATACATACCTGTATTGCACCATTTGCGTTAGTAGCCTATGGCCCATACCTGCAACACAATGCATGCACTTTGCACCATTGCACTGCACTGCCATGGTGTGTGCAACATACACCGCATGTTTACAGACCATCGCTGACCTTTTGTACATCTGCCACTGATGGTCTGTGTTGGCCAACGCCCCTATGTGTGAGGACATGAGCTGTAGGGTATGTCGACTGCATACTATGTGTGCCTGAGCCCTAGCTTGCATATCTCCCCAAAAGCAGTGCATGTCTGTTCAACATTATTCTGCCTACCCCTGAGCTGAATGTAGACATTATGCATGTGGCTGTACACACATGTTTGACATGGCTGTCCCTACTTTGCAGTGGTGCCACAGACCAGCATAGGTTTAAAGTACACCGGCCTGCTGTGTGGCATATGACCTTGCCAATCACATGTAGTATGGCATGTCTTCTGCTGACGTGTTGAATGACATGCATGCATGTGTAACACAATGGTGTCCTTTCCAATCTACAGTACGGTAATGGTGTCCCAATGCAGGGATGTGTTATACTCACATGGGCCTTCAGCTGGTGCAATGTTGTCTGTCCACCCTACAAATATGCAGGGCCATACTGCACATTGAGCTGATGTGCATAGCCACTGCAGGGCATCATGTGGCTTCACAATTGCTATACAGTGTGAGCTACTGACACAGTTCATAGCCATGACTATGTTCACATAAAATACATATCTAAAGTGGAATGTGACCCACGTCACCAAGGTGTATACACAATAAACCCTAATGTGGAATGTGTGACACAGGTTGCAGAAGGGTATACGGCTGACACCCCTGCACATCTGCAACCATATTACTGATACCTGGCAACTATGCCCACACATGGCTAACTTACAAGTACTCTATGTCCCACATGCCATCTGTGTACCTCACACACATGAGGAACAGGAATGACAGTGATGTCTGACACCAGCAAGGTGAATGTACTGTATCTGTGGCTTGATGTGGATTTATGTGTATGTTATGCAACACATGTATGTATTTGGATACTGTATAGGTGAATGCTTCCATGTCATGACACACTCAGGATGTTCCAGACATGTTATGTGGTGGTTACATGTTATGCTTACACAAGCTGTGCACAGGCCTGTATGATGTTTAGTGTTTCACATCTGCAATATCACCATTACACAAAGGCCATAGTTGTATTGTGTCGAGCCAATGTACAACAGGGTGTACACACATGTACATCACTTCTACTGTGTGTGTTACTTCATGTCTCTGGCAATCCTGCATGGCCATGTCTGCACATGTTCAGTCCAATGGTTGTGATGACCATCTTGTTTCACATGTCAGTGTTATCCTATATGACATACACCCATAGATGTCATATGCCCCACTGAGGACAGGGTTATGTAGACAAAGGGTGGTATGTATGGGATGTGAGACATGTTTTGCAGGATAGTTGAGCAGTGTTGCAGTTAGCCCACTACATGTCATGGACATGTCTGATAGCACATGACATTGTGTGACATTCATAGCAAGGGTATACTCCACAAAGGTGTATCCTGTGGGCCAGGCATACTCCAGCTCCAACACTTTTAGTGTGTGTGGACACATATGCTCTCTGTACAGTACTGTTTGTATTCCCAACATGTGTAATGCTGATATGTAGTACCTGTCCCTACAGTGGAACACACCTCCACCATTGTATTCACTGTTGTCCAGACATCTGGCAATGACAGTTTGGAAGGTTTAGTGTAGGTGTTTCATATAGTCTTCAATTGTTTCACATAGGTAAACAGTGTGCTGCATTGCAGGTCTGACGAGTGTCCATTAACAGGACCACCATACATTATGTGTACGTGTGTTATGGCAGATAGGATGCTATTAATATGTTCTGTGCATTATCAAGCCTGGTAAACAATAACAATCTCACCTGACACAGGCTGCTGTCACTGCAAAATGCCAGAGGTACCTAAGCAGGAGTGTCACAGCATTAAGATCATTATCCACACCTGTGTGATAGCTACAGGGTGCAATGTCCATGTTAGCACATAAGCCAGTACAATACACTATACTATGGAGTATGCACATCTGTGCATACGTAGAGTAGCAGGCTATAGTATGTGGCATATGTGCATACATGCCTTGCATATGATGCTACATTACATAGTACAATATGTGATATATAGTTGTGTTTTATGTGCAGTAGTGACTTACCAGGCAACTCTAGGCTCGGTGGTTGAGAGACACCCACCTCCACAATACCAGCTAAAGCTTGTGGATGGAGGTCTGCAGGTGTCCCCAGGTTGGCCAGTAGCTCCTCGGGACGTGTGAGTGGGGGCTGGGTGAGTGACCCCCACCTGTTGCACCTTGTTCCCTGGTGATTGCATCAGCACTCTGTTTCGTCCATCTTATCAGGTCAGTGCAGTGTCGGTGTACCTGCTGATAGGTGTGATTGTGACCACCAACATCAGTGGCTGTACTGTGGCAGTCTGCTACATGGCATACCTAGAAGACATAATGATGGAGACAGGTCACAGTAACTCACAGAAAAGTACAGCTGAACATACATGTGTATCACATTTATTAAGATTACAAATACATCTTTGTAAATCTACATGACACTAACACCACTGACATGTATAGGTCACACACATTTGACACCTACTGGTGATGTGATGTTATTGCCATATATGTGTGTGTCATGTGATGACATTGCTCATGCACCATGTGGATGTTGTCTTGACGTGGGCATGTCTGTTTGCCTGTAGTGGTGTCTTTACCTATCAGCACATGCCTGGATGTGTTCACATTAATGCAATCGACCTCAATGCCACTTATACAATCATACATAGCCATTAGGGACATGACCTGTGACCCTGCAGACTTGAAAACATGTATGTGCTTTGCTATATACATCTACATGGCACTGTACAGCTGTGTAGTATCCTGCCATGTATTGTCTGTGTTGCACATGTGTAACATATGGGACAAGAGCTAGCCTGTTGGAATTTGCAGTGTTGGATATCAACTATAGCATATATGGTCATAGTGATCTAGTAGGCTATATGCTCTGGGCCATTTATGAGCCTAGGCAGACAGGTTACCTAGCTGTAGGCAACAGACAGGTAAGTTTCAGTGGCTAGTTCAAGCAGTGCCACAGAACTGATACACATGGTTTCTGATATATTTGGCATGCAGTCAACACACCATGTCACAGAGAGGGGCAATGTGCAGCTTTGCTGGACAGGGATGCATAGTATGGCAAGAGTATGTTAAGTGTATGGGACAGGAATCTGTCAGGCATGTTGTGATCCTTGTACTAGAAAGGTGGATGTCCATAATGTATGTGTTTATTTGGGATCAGGATGTGTTAAGTGTAGCATGTCCAACACCTGTGGGTTGGACATGGCTTCATTCACAGTAGGCTGCATGCTACATAGTGCAGCGAGGGATTGTGAAGGGCAGTGTAGGCCATCTACACATGGGCAATAACCCATAAAGGAAACATGTGATCTATTATGGGTCACATGGGTGTTGAGTATGCCTGAGCAGTTATCTCTATATTCCTGGATGGCACCCTGTCATGATTAGTGGTGCCACATACGACTACCTGTCTTTTGTGGTGATGTAACTATCAAAGGAAGTACTGTCCAGCTGCATCCCATATACACAGTTGCCATTATGTTGACTGCTGCCTAGGTGGTAGTTAATGGGTACACGGTTTGTAACATAGGGGATGACAATGCAATACTTAGCGGTCAGATTGTGGCCATACATCACACACCACACATCTGACACACTAAGGCCCTTCTGTATGTTGAACGCAGCACACAATGAGTCAACTATTGCTCCTAGTTCATAGTCATTTGCAAACATCAATAGGCTGATGCCTTCTGTGTTAGTCTATGTGGTATAGATAACAAAGAGGGGGAGTACCAGGAATGACCCCTGTATTACTGTGGCTGGCACTGGTTTGATGTGCCTGTATTCATCGGACACCTTCTGTAGTGTGGGTTCTGCCAGCAGTCCAGTTGCCAACCACTCCTGTGACATAAGAATATACACCTAGTTTACTGAGTGTAGCTGGAACACAGTATGGGTGATGGTGTCCTACGACCTGGCAAGGTCATGACATGCAGTGTGCATCAATCCTACTGTCATCTACATCTGTACCGAGTACATCAATTACGTTGACCATGGTTCATGGCCATACAGACCAGACTCAGCAGGGTAGTTGTGCACTATGTCCCATTATCAATGGTGTCTCCCTCTTTGTGGGGTGTGATAACTGTTGCTGTGCACCATTTGGTGTGTACACAGCCTGACATGGAGCTATGAGTGAACATGATGTGTATGTGGATAGCTGAATGTTATTACATTTGTGTAGGTACACCCTGGGATGTTGACAGGTCCCATGAAAGCTGTATGTATCGCTTTAGATAGTGCAGCTTGTACTATATCCATGTACACTACAGGGCCCCTGTACTAAGTGTACCTGTTGGGGTGGGGGGAGGTGGGAGTGGGTTTAGGTTCCCCGAGACCCTATCTGGATGAACGGGTGCTATTTCTGTAGGTGCAGTACTTCCCATGCCATAGTGCTGTGCAGCACGGCAGGTCTTGTCGTTGCCATTACGATTAATGACACAGCTATAGAATGCTCTGTGCTTGGCCTCATAATATGTGGCTAATTAGTTTCACAGTAGCTTTGTGTGTTTTTATATGGTGTATCTGCATCTTACTGAGGCTGACCAGGGATCACCTACACTCATGTGTTTTCACTCTTGCAACAGTTACTACCTTCTGTGGTACAGTTTAAAGCATGGTACCACCAGTTTGCCTACTTGTATGTGTTGGATTGAATCCTGGTTCTGTTTCAATGGCACAATCACTGCACATATGTGACAGCTTAAAGTTCATTTGTGTAGGATTCAGCAATTACACATGCATTGTCCATCTGCATGGGTGCCATGGCACTCATCACTCTGCTTTTAGGAAAAATAACATTGGCATTGGAAACTAACTATGTATAGCATACTGTTAGCCCTGTTTGTGACACTACTGTGATCCAGGTCAGTGGGGTCGATGGAATCCAACATGCATTGAGCTCAGGTGTTGGTACATAAGGAGTCTTCCCAGTTCATAATGGAATAGTTGAGAGTAGCCATTATTATGGTTCTGTCTCAGACCTAATCTTCCCCATTACAGCACATTATGACAGTTGGGAAGTCCACGACCTGGTGGGTTATCTGTCTCAAGGTGCATTTTGAATTCCACTTTGGCACAAAGGTAGTTGCTCAGCATAATGCATCTGATGTTATGCAAGTGCAATTAGCATGGGGGTGTTCATATCCTTCAAGAATATGGACACACCTGCGGCCCATGTGTTCCAATAAAGGATAATGGACAAGAAGTGAGGTATGTGTTATAACATGTTCATGCAGGTGTGCTCTCTGGAGCATTTAAACATGTCTCAGCCACTGCAAAGATACGTTCTCCATGTTAGGGATTGACATATGTGTGTCCGTATAGTGTTTCTGACATGTATCATTGTGTAGCGAGACCTGCAGTTTATTGCTTGGCTGTCCCTGTAACAGCAGTGGACCCTCACTTGAACCGTGCATGATGAAAATTCGTGCACGTGCAAATTTGCCACAGGGGCATCCTACCGTAGTCACCACTGCCTCTCACTTGCTGAACTGGGCTGGCTTGAACTCCCTCACCTTCTTCAATGGTATCAACTCTCACTCGCCCACAAACTAGTAAACCATCCACTAAATGTCTCATCCCTCCAGAATCTACTCATACCCTATCGCACCACCAGACCACTAAGATCCAGCAACAAAAGTCACTTGCAGATCACTAAAGCCAATAACTCTGCTGGTGAAGCACTATTCTCTTGCACCATAGCCAAATTATAGAACTCCCTCCCACCCACAATTACCTCCGTACCATCATGCACCCACTTCAAAACTTTACTAAAAGTGCACCTAAAAACATGCTGGCTATGCCCTTGCAACTCCCACTCTAATATCACCCACCCCATCCAACCACTACCTTTCTTTTCACCCCACTAACTAACTTGATTATAGCAAGCTCAGATGCTCATAAGCCTAGTACTTATTATACAGCAGGAACTTCTTATTGTAACATTTGTTAATGTTTGTTATGTACTTCGCAGATAAAGATTCTAGTTGTCTACTGATGTACTATGTTCTTCATCTGTAAATATGTTTGTAAGTAATTGCTATGTTAATCAAATTGTTAATCGCTATGTAATCCAATGTAACTACTGTCTGTTTATTTTAACTGTGGAGCTTTTCTCCCTGGGCCTCCGCTGAAAATGGACCTACGTCCAGTCAGACACTCCTGGTCAACAAATGTAAATAAATAAAATAAATAATGAAGGCACTATAGGGGAAGCATGAGTCCTAGGCAGTATCCAGATTCCCAGGGGTGGCAGGTGCAGGCCCTGTCCGGCAAAGCATTATGGTCTGTCAACCATGTTATCCCAGGATGACAAACACTGGATACCCTGTGACATGCACCACTACACTAGACAATTGTGGAATACAATCCTTTTGTCCCTGTACTGCAATATTATTCTGGCCAATGTCAGAATGCTACCCAGGCCTTGGGACATATCTCCATGGGCTACATGACCTGACAGTTCCTACATATATTTCCATGCAGTCCAGGCTACTGCATCACAGGTCCTGCACAACAACTTGGATATGCCAGAGCCATGTGTATAGTTCAAAAGGTGGTCTGAGTGTATGAGTATGTGGCTAATCATGGCAGACAGGCAGCTGACAGTATGTATGCCCTCGTATAGGTCGGTGTGTACCATAGTGCTAGAGTTTGCATTCACAAATGAGTACTGTTGGGCATGTTTCCAGTCATGTCTTCAGAGATGTGGCACAATTATGCAAACTATGTCATACAGTTTGTGTATTTCAGTGTCTGTCTCATCCTGCTTGGGGGGGTCACTTGTTTGGCCAGATACTTAGACGCATCTGTGAATGTGTGTGAATTCCGGTAGTAAGTGTGGGTGTCCTTACTGTATTCTGGTAAGGGTATGTGTTGGTTGTGTGGATGAGCTGCATGTGTTAACCTACACCTCATGACTGTCCAGTCCAGTCATGGCTGTAGACTAGGCTGCCTTCCAGCTTACCATTGTAGCTGCATCCCTAACAATGTGTGGGGCATGGTGTTAGGTGGGTCTGGCAGTGTACATGGCATAGAGATTACATTCCCCCAGGATGGCCACATACACAAAGCTGACATTAGGAAACACCAGTAGCTGACTAGTGGACATGCCTGTATGAGCAGTCAGTACTACAAGTACCAAGTACTGTATTTAGTTTATGTATTGCCTATGAAGATGTTTTAGACAGTGATGCTCACATGTACATATTTGTGTTATGGACGTGACAGCACTGGATATTACGGAAACATTGTAGCTACCTTTAGCAGCAATCCTCCTCTGAGGAGCACATCACATCCTGTTAGTTGATTACAGATGATGCAAGTGTCTACAGGTCTGTTTCCTGCTCTGGGTATATACTCACATATCCACCAGGACCATGAGCTCTGTTGGGCACAGACACCCACTCTCCAAACAGAGTCATGTATCAATAGGCTCTGATGCCACTATCAACACGATCAGTATATAATCAGATAGTGTGAGCCATCACCTATGATGCTGCTATTACACATGGGCAGCTGTCTCCTACATCTTACACTCCTACTGCAGATGTTACACTGGAGTTAAAGATGATGTGCAACCTGTTTCATTACCAGTGCTGTGCACTACCTTACATACAGTATGTGCAGGCGGCTGTTAGGTTGGCAATGAGAGGTTGGGCTACACAAACCTGGTAGTTCAACCAGTGTGTCTGTACTCTCAATATCCACTCTATGTAGGTGTGCACATAGCCATTTGGCCCAGCCCTGTAACAAGGGTCACTACACATTTGCATAACATGTACACATGCACAGCTGTTATTGCTTGTGAACAATAGTACAGAGGTGGATATTACATGTGTTATGTGCATGGATAGTTACCTGGCTCTTCCAATTATCTTTGCTATCATGCTGCTAACCTGTCAGATGAATACTTATGCTATGTATCCTGTCATTGAGTATTGTAATTGACAATAGACATAACTATTGTTGCATAACATAACAGAACTGCTATATAGAACAGAATACAGATCTGCATAGAATACTGTACATTACACAGTTATTGGCACAATATCCCACAATGCACACCATATTTGCATGGTAAGCCTATCTTTAACATGTTCATCTTACTTATACACCCATACATATGTCGACTGTTACAATATATTGACATATACTATCCCCTGTTATAGCGCATACTTGTTGGATCAATCCTGACAATCATCCCTTGTGGTGTATGTGGAGTGTGCCGTGTGACCTACAGCAGTATACACATAGAATACTACAAGCATTACTACTGCTCAACAATACATCACTACAAGATAGCTATTTCCACTATATGCATTGATTACACTGTAATTCTCACAGTACAGATACTACGTACACAGACATACTACATGTTATACATACCATCTTAGTAATCGGAGGTGTTATTAACTGGTGTAATACTCATTTTCTGTTCATCTTTCAGTGTTTTGTACTGTCCTACAGGTAGATACAGATGGTCTGAATGTGTCACAAGGCAACCTTTTATAGTTACAGATCAGTAACATGTGCTATCCCGAGGACCAATTTGTGTTCCTAAGTACCTAATTACATGCACATCAGCTGCACTGCTACTGCCTTAGCCAATACCATGGCTACAGTGGAGTATAATCGAGTACTCCACTTGGGCATTGTCCCTTTGCATTACTTGTGAGGAAGACAGCGTGGAAGTTTTGTTTGGAATCTATTGCAACAGCTGTATGGAGACAAAACACTAATATATTGTGTGTAATGCCTAGAGGAGTTGGTCTAAATGTGAGTACTACTGTCATATTTCTGAACATTGCTACTTGTGCAGGGTTTGTCTGTACCTAATACTTCTGCAGATGTTTCAGTCTGGCCAGGTTGTTTCACCAGCTCAAGGCTGCATAGCTATGCATATAATGTTAGAGGGTTTATAGTGTGCCTACCAGTCATATTTAGTTTGGTGTTACTGTGTATCATACTGTGCTAGTAATCAGTACTCGGTAAAACTTCCTGGTGTATGAACCTTTCAACCCTCTAAAATGGGATTAGTTCATACAAACCCTGTTACATCAGCAGCTGTTCAATTGTATAACGGCAACTATTTCACATAGGGCCATGATAGTGTGTCTGTGTCCAGGTATGTTAAGGTCTCAGCAGATGTTGTACAGTAGTTGCATAGTTGGTTATGGTATGACAGTATGTATTGATGTAATTATTTTGGTTGTAGGGTAGATGTTGCTGGGTGTACATATCACATGCAGGTGTGTAGGAACCCCTTTTCTACAACATCTATATGTGTGTGGGTGTTCTTTCCCTATGTGAAACCTGTCCCTTAGTGGACTAATACTATGGTAATTGCAGGCTGATTCATTAAGGCACTATTAAATGCTTCCTGTATAGAATTCAGGTACTGCTAGTCTTGAATCCTTTTGGTAATACATCGTAATGTAATAAAGATTTGCAAAATGAAAGCTGTCTGTGAAATTCTGTCATGGATATTTGCAGTCATTGCAGTTGTGTTGGTGACTGTGTCCATAGAACATATTTGTAATAGTGCATTGGCATATACTCTTCATATGTTGTGTTCATATTGTTTGGGGGGGCCGGAATGTGTGATTGCTATGGTCCATGTTATACTCAGATATGACCACTTCAGATGCTGTCTACAGACATGTATGTATGCATGTATCAATATGTATATATATATATATATATATATATATATATATATATATATATATATATATATATATATATATATGTGTGTGTGTGTGTGTGTGTGTGTGTGTGTGTGTATATACATATATATATATATATATATATATATATGTATGTGTGTATATGTATATAGATACATACATTATTGCATACATTTATCTGTACCTCCATAGATGTGTAGATGTTTTTAACCTATCTATATATCTACATATATATGTAGACCTGTATATATCGACATGTCTCTATATCTCTCCCTCTCTCTCTCCCTCTATATATATATATATATATATATATATATATATATATATATATGAGCATACACCTTTAAATGGGTACATGGTGGGTTGTCCTATTTCAACACATTCCTCCCTTTTGTGTTTTAACCTGTCTGCATACACAACTGGGATAGGTACATCCCAGGTAGCTTAGTGTTAGGTTACTCTTAGGATGGCGTACATGGTTGCGGGTTCTACTCCTGGAAGGTGTTATTATTTTACCTCTCAGAGTAGGCACTGGTAGGGAAAGTGTGAATAACGCACATTTACATGGGTTTGAGCAGGTTTGCCCGTGGTCTACACGACGTTAAGCAAAGGTCAAACGTGTGAAGCGCTTCTCCGTTTACCGTGTTTCAGTGCCACATACAATCGTGCAAACACATGGAAACCCGCTTACAACTGCTTAAGACTGCTTTAATCCACCTGTATCCAAAAGCCCTTATTCTGGCCCTCAAAATAACCTAACAGCCCTTGCAGGTCTTGAACCTGAGAACATGAACACCACACTCACTGATTTACCACTAAGGCATCTGAGATATGCACAAATGTTATAGTGTTTAGAATATACATTGTACTACAGACATTCCTCACCTCACTACTGAAAACAAATGTGACATTCAGTTGGTGTACATATGTCTGATACATGTTAAGGTTCATATGTTTGTGAAAGTAGGTGTTGCAATGTGATATGACAGGGTGTATTATGAATGAGTAAGGTTATTGCTTTGTGTTCTTTTTATATTGTCCCCATACTCCATGTATGCCCCTCCAGTTCACTTATTGGAAATCTGACCCAGGCCCCCCTTGATGCATGATTGTATTGCCCATCATTCCTCCCCCACCCCAATCTTCACATACACAACCACCCCTTCTGTGGTGAATTAGGTTAATATAGCAATAACCCATGCCTGGGTGTGGGTAATGCTGGATTTACCCACGGTTGGTATGGTTTGGTCCCGAGGGCGAAGCCCGCGGGACCAAACAAAGCCAACTGTGGGTAAATCCAGCATTACCCACACCCAGAATGGTTATTGTTATATATAATGACATTATTTAAGAAAAAAAATAATTACTTTTCTTAAATAATGGCATTGTATAATGCCTCCTTGCTGCCCTTTCGCAGCTGTCTAGTATTCCGCGACAGTTCTGATGTACTGCGCATGCGTATGCCTACGCAGTACATCAGAGCTGTGGGCAAAAGCAATGGAGAAAGCAAGATCTCCGTTGGTTTTTACTGTTTCGCTATGTTAAGTGGGTTTAATATAGGGAGACAGCTTTAAAAAAAGCAACAGAAATCTCCGTTGCTTATTTTAAAGCTGTCTCGCTATGTTAAACCCATTTAACATAGCGAGACAGTTTAAAAAAAAAGCAACAGAGAAAGCAAGATCTCCGTTGCTTTTTACACACTATGCCGCTATGTTAAAGGAGTTTAACATAGTGAGACAGCTTTAAAAAAAGCATCGGAGATCTCCTTTGCTTTTTTTAAACTTGTGTCGCTATGTTAAACTCCTTTAACATAGCGAGACAGTGTTTTCAAAAAGACTTATACTAATGGTAAAAGTCCGGGCGACCGGACCTTTTTCCATTAGTATAAGTCGATTTACAACATGCACGCTGGCCAATCAGCGTGCACGTTTTGGAATATTAATGGGTGGGGTCATGGTATATTATTAATTGTTATAATACCAGAGCTGCATGTGTTTTGTGTACACTCCAATTCCTTTGGAGTGCTTCTGTGTCACGATGTGTGTTCATAGATGTTTATACATATGGCTAATGATGTAACTGTATAATATATATATATATATATATATATATATATATATATATATATATATATATATATATATATATATATTTATATGGTTTACTATGATAATTTCGCTGTGCAATTGCACGGCTATGAAGTATTTGAACAACGGAAGTTCGAATACTTCATATTTTGGCAGGTTATGTGAGCGAACATTATTATTGCGAATGGACTGTGCATTCACAATTATAATGTTCGCTCATGTAAGGGGATCGCGGTACAGTGCAGTTAGGGAAATACATCCCATTCCTCACTGTAGTGCGATCTCGGAGTTGGAATATTAAGTTAGGGGGGTGTGGGGGGCTTGCCCCCCTGCATAAACGTGAGTTTAGGCTAGTTAGTTAGGGAGTTAAGGGAAGGGTGGAATTGCTGTTAAGTGTCGAAACTGTCGCGAGCGACACTTTCGACATTAACAGCTGTTTTTCGACTTTAGGAAGGTGTGGAATTGTGTACCTTCAGCGAAACACTTCGCTGATAAGTACTCATTTTGTTTTAATTTTCGACATAATGATAGTAAACCTATATATATATATATATATATATATATATATATATATATATATATATATATCTATGTGCAGACATCACTGACATATATATATATATTTCGTATTAGTTTGTAACAGTAATACATCTGTAGACTGGAATGTGTTGGTTCACAAACTACAGTACATTACAATGTACTGTACATATGTACACAAAGTCACTGTCCCATTTGTGATCATTACAGTGAAATGCATATAGTATAAGGTGTAGTCTCAAGACCATGAAACATGTGTACACTTTGGATGGCTTAGTGGTACGTCCCATGACTATAGTGTGCATGGTACAGGGTTTGACACCTGTGATGCTTTACGAATGTTTTTTTTACTGCAGAATAAGGCTCATTTAAGCAGGTGTAAAAGTGTTTGTGTGACATTATAGCAGCTGTTAAACACAGTTAAACAAACTTTGTAACATATATCCTGTGTGCGCAAACACGGCTACAGCCGTTAACTACTCCGGATATATACATGTCAGTGACGTAACATCTCACTATGTGCTGACATAACATTACATTCTCTGTTGACTGTACTCTCCTGCACACATGGGTTTATACGGGTGATTCGAATGGTTATTATACAGACGATTACTACCTATATATGCAAGCTGTGGTTAAGGTATACTTTTGCACATGATAAACATCCCTGCCATTATCAGGATTGTAACCTCGAATTCACAGATACTATGCGGATGCTGTAACCATTACACTGTTGACATTAATGTTGCTTCCGCCTATTTCCTATTTAGATGATTTCTATGTGTAAGCTTGGCTAAGCAAAGGGTGGGAGCCCCCAAACTCACTGAGCTTCACGTACTCTTGAAATAACAACATGTAACAAATGTACTGTGAGACAATACATTACGTTCCTAACTACATTAGGCATAGCCCCTCACTGACACACTTCAAGGGAAACCTTGTTGTGTGAATGGGTAACAGACTATACAGACCTGAGTTCATGTGTCCCTTAATCATACATACAGCCAGGGGGTGGGGGAACCTGTCCAGTTTGATAGCTACAAGACCTGTTGGGGGAATTGAATGGTGTTGAATTGCCACATTAAAATGCCCTCTTTAGATCACTAAATGCCCCTATCACCCTCCACAACCCCAGTCTTCAACAGCTTCCAGCAACTCTGCCTGGAATTGCTTCATTGGCTATGCTTGACAGAGGCTCAGTTACTTCATCAATGGTGCGGGGAAGGCCAACACACTGTTGCTTTGCTTCTAATTGCCCTTGGGCAGATAGGTAGTAGGCTGTGAACCTCTAACATGCAGGCCATCACAGCCATAATATGTGAATAGACAGACCTTCAGATCATAATATACAGTGAGAACTCACCATGTAGTCAGGAAACAGTTGAGTACAGCAAGAACATACGGAACACTGATACTTAGTCTCTCCAAAAGCCTATCTTGGAAGCTAGAATACTTGTATACGTTTAATGCTTTCTATTGCTTACCAGTAGGTTACCTACAGGGGAGACGAAAAACAAGCACAGATGGGGAACATGCATGCAATGATACCATACCGGCCTATGTGTCAGCCTTACGCTTTGGAGTACTGGCCAAGGCTATTGGCGCCCCCATGGTGCCTTATTTAGGACAGTCTCAAAGGTGAATACCAGCTCCATAAACACCACAATAGCAGATTCAATGAGGATTATGCTACTCAACACCAGGGGTTGTGATCACAACTTGCATGCACTCACAGCACTCCTCAGGCTGGATAACATCAACATCTGTACATTAACTGAAATCTGTCTTAAGGCTCCCGAGAGCACACCAGTACCACCAGACTACAACCCAATACCACACATTTCAGCCACAGAACATGGACTGACACTCTACTCCACCTACCTGGAGACAGTGGAGAACTTGACAGTCCTAATGCACACCCTGGCATTGGTCAGTGTCAACTACCATACCATTAACTGGGAAACATACTCTGGTATTCACTTCCAGGACCAGCGCTTCCTGGAATGTATCACCTCATATGCCCTGTGTCAGGTGGTAACCTCCCTAACGTGGGGTGGAAACTACTAGATGTGGTCATCACCAACATGGGCAACAGGTGCACCACAGTGGAGGTTAACCGGTCACTGGTTAGAGCTGACCATGAACTATTCACTGTTTCTACACCCTAGCATCTCCCCCACCCATAGATACCACAGTGTATACCTTTCCTACAGCTAAATTTACACTACTAGTGACAGGGTTGGGGGTTTCACAGCCCCCACGCTAAGGGGAAACACTGCTCAAGATACAGACAGATTTACAAATGCAGTCTATAAGCAACTACATGGATGTATGGATTGTGCCATCATTGGTAAACCAAGACTCCTTCCTCCTAGACAAGAACACCAGTCTGGTGGACCTCTGCAATAAACAGGCTATACTACAGAAGTAGGACAGTGTTCCAGACACATAGCAAATCCCACGAAGGGCAGACATCCGTGACCACTATTAGTATGATATGTAGGTCCCTCATGACATCATCCAAGGCTAACATCAGCAGGAGAATACGCTAGGATTCGAAAGATAACCACAAAGCCTTCTCTGACTATGTCAAGGATCTATGTGGTGACACACAGATTTGCATTGTGGCGGTGAAATATATCACAAAATATGCTGACCCTACTGATATCACCAACATCCTTGCAGATACATTCGGTGCATACTTCACCTCCTAAAGAGCCCACAACACTACCTGAAAGGCACAGTATCCCAGCCATCAGAGACACACAGGTGGAAATGGCCCTCTCTAACAGCAGAACACAGTGTCAGTGGAGGCAGATGTTGACCCAGACTGCACCTTGCAAACTGTACAAGACAACCTGCCCCCCAGCTAATTAAGCATTCCTGCCTCCGCCTCTCCACAGGCTACATGCCCATACAATGGTGCGTGGCAACAGTTATTCCACTCCATCAAGGTGAAATCACAACTGACCATGGTAACTATCACCCCATAAGCCTGACTAGCCTGGTCTGCAATGGTAAGTTTTGTATCCTCATGGCACTCATTAACAATGACACTGGTAACCTTCAAACACGTGACCCAACCCAGGTCAGCTTGGTTGAGTGCAGTTCATGCATACTGAACCTGTTTGACATCTTACATACAGTCACCAAGATGTTAGATGATGGGAGAGGTGGTTCACACATACTACCTGGACCTCACCAAGGCTTTTGACACCATGCTCCACTCAGGTATTATTGATAAACACACCAGCCTGTACATTCACCCATACATCACAGGTTGGGTTGCCAATGGGCTTACAAACAAAACCCACATGGTACGACTAGCGGTCTCCAGGTCCAACTCTTGAACAGTCATGACTAGCGTCCCACAGGTCTCAGTCCTGGGAGCCCTACTGTTTGGCATATACGTCTCAGATGTACAGGCAAACACAGGTGGACTACGGCAGACCATGTTTGGCAAAGACTGAAAACTGGGAGCCATGATTGATAGTCCAGCTGACATGGAATCCCTCAATGGGTCTCACAGAGAACATCACAGGGTGCCAACCACATGTCCTCCAGCCAAGTGCCACTAACTGCATGATCATTCCATTGTAGAAATGGCACCCACATATTAACACATGAGTGGCAGCCACTTTAATACAGATGAGGTAATGTGGTATCTGGGGACTAAGGTAGATAGTGATCTCCCCTTTGACAATCATATCTCCACAGTAGTTAGGACATCCTTCTATGTAGGCCATCTGATTACTACGGGATTCCCATCTAGACATACTGGGGTTATAGTGCCCCTTTACTCATCACTCACCATTCCCATCATAGGGTATAATAACCCATGTGGGATGTACCTCAGAGGACATGTCCAACAGGTGGGGGGGTCCACGAATGTACCTCACCAAAGGGAATACTGGCCTCCAACATATGGCCTATGCAGCCGGACTGAATAAACTCCTGCTTTACTCAGTGGCATCTCGTTTACCCAGAGATGATCTCCACTGGCCAACACAGCTATGTCGAACTCAGGCTTGATGGATATGCTCTCCCTATGGGAATCCATGTCACAGTGAGCCACACACTGTAGTGAGCTGACCTTGCCACAACAATAACTGGAGGATGCTGGAGGGACAGCTTCCTGTCACAGACACTCCCCATACTTTGGAACAACATCCCTAACTACATTATACAGAGCCACTCACTAACACTGTGCAAGAGAAACCTTGAAGGGTGGATGGGGAACAGTAGATGCACCCCAGGGATCCCACCATTGGCTCTGCTCCACAGAGGGATGGTTAATTAATCAATGGGGTGGCAAAAGCTGACACATTTTGACTGGCCTTATGAATGGCCTCTGGCAGCTGGCCAAGTACCTACCTATGAATCTATACATATAGTATCTGCATATCGCTGTTGTGTGTGCAATAGTTGAGGGCTGCCTATGTTGGCTGCACACAGTAGACTGCCTATACATGACAATTTATGGTTAATCTTGTGCGTGTGCCATCCATTTTTATTGTTGTGCAGGTGGAGAAAGGTGTCAGTCCCTAGGTGCCTACACTGTTAGTGTGTGTGCTATACGTTCTCTCTTTGCCAAGACATGGGCATACTGGGCATGCCTTCGTCTGCCTACTGGGGCTGGCTCAGGGTGTTCGTGGTCTGAGTACCTCTGTGCCTGTGGGGCCCTTGGCAATGGTGGTTGGCTGTGAGAGCCTTCACCATTCTGTCCCTGCTACAGCTGTTTCTGCAGGACCATATTGTCTAGCATGGCACACGCTATGAAGATATGTGGGCACATGTGCCTGGAGAGTACTGCAAGGCTTCACCAGAGATATCCAAGCAACGGAACCATTTATTTTATTTATTTATTTTTTATTTTACATTTGTTAACCGGGCTGGTCTAACTGGATATATTTCCATTTTCAGTAGAGGCCCAGGGAGAAAAGCTCCACAGGAAGACATGGACGGAATACAACAAAAACTAACAAATCTATAATAACAAAGTTATCAAACGGATTTTTAAAAAAATAGGTAGGTGTTTTACTCAAGACCATAGTAACTAATTCTATTTAAAGATATAAGCCATAAGTTACCATAATTTCATCATTGGAATAAATTAGAGAGAGTGAACTAGAGAAAGCAAGAGATGAAGGAAAAGAGAGAACATTTTGCAACACAAAGTACAGAATAGAAAGATATGTATTGCTAGAGAGAGAGAGACAAATAGCCGTGAGGAGGAGAAAGAGCCAAGAAACTTTTAATCAGGTTTAGAGCAGGAACATATCCAGTGGTTATTAAGGTGAACTTTTAGTTTTTGTTTAAACAGTGCAGTAGAAGCAATTGAAGTAAGTTCGGGAGGAAGTTTATTCCAGTGTTTCCCAATGGCATTGGAGAAAAGGGAATCACCAGCAAGGTTATTAGATTTAGTTGAGGTAACTAGCAGTTTGCTAGAAGAGCGGAGAGAGTTCAGGTTTGAGTAGGGGCTTAAGAGGTTAGATAGAGCAGGTGTATTAAGAGGTTGGTAAAAGTTTCTTTGGACAAACATAAGTTGGGATAGAAGCAACGCATTTGTCAGTTCGAGCCAGTTAAGTTGTTGCAGGTTCTGACAATGGTGGGTTCTAAATTGTTTTCCAGTAACAAATCTAGCTATGTTGTTGTAGGAGGTAGATAGTTTAGAGAGATTGTTTTTCTTAAGATTGGTGTAGATAGGTGAGGCATAGAGAAGTGTGGAAATAAGATGTGAGTGGGCAAGATTCACTTTTGCTGGGAAGGTTAAAAAAGTTTTGATTCTATATAGAGAGCCAAGTTTCCTGTTTACAGATTTAATGGTATTGTTGATATGAAGGTCGAAGGAGAGATTGTTATCAATTGTGACACCTAGCAATTTGGTAGTAGAATCAGGTGATATAATGGTTCCATTATTAGACACAATGGAGAAGTCAAGTGTGGGGGATCTGGTAGTAGGTCTAAAGAGAAGTAGTTTGGTCTTTTTTGTGTTTAGGAGTAGACATCGTTTTAGAAACCAAGTTTCAACTTTAGAAAATACAGCTTGAGTGTTAGTTTGAAGTTCAGAAATGGATTTAGCAGAGCAAATAAGTGTGGAGTCATCAGCATATTGAATGCAGATAGCCTCAGGAATGGCTACTTGTAAGTCATTTATAAAGAGGGAGAAAAGAAGTGGTCCAAGAATAGAGCCTTGGGGGACACCAAGGGAGATTGGTAGAAGAGATGAGAGTTTGTTATCCCAGAGGACAGCTTGTTTCCTGTTAGTGAGATATGAGCTGAACCAGTGGATAGTCTCAGGTGCTAAGGAAAGAGATTCGAGAATTTTTAGAAGGAGAGTGGTTGACCATGTCAAAGGCTTTGGACAGGTCAATGAAGAGAGCAGAAGACAGGACATTATTGTTGCGATTATTGTTAATAATATCTGTGAAGGAGAGCAGAGCAGTAGTTGTGCTATGATAAGGCCTAAAGCCATGTTGACAGTTTGTCAGTATTTTATTTTGTAGAAGGTGATTCATTACTTGATGGTGGACACATTTTTCCATTATTTTAGCTAGAGGTGACAATAGAGCTATGGGTCTATAGTTAGAATGTTCAAAGGAGTTTCCTCCTTTATGTAATGGTATGATGTAAGAGATTTTCCATACATCAGGGATGGATTCTTCATTTATGGTCCTATTAATGAGAATTGATATGGGATAAGCTATTTCAGAGGCTGCTTTTGAAGGAATTCAGAAGGAAGCTGGTCAGCAGAGGGGTGCAAGGTTTAAGTTTGAGAATGCATCTCTGTATAAAGGTAGTGGAGATGGGTTGAAGCCTAAAGGTTGGTAGTTTGGAGGAAGTATGGTCATGAATGATGGTATTGTCACTGGATAGATGGGAGGCCAAGGAATTTATCGTATTAATGAAGAAAGAGTTGAAAGTGTTGGCAGTATCAAGGGGAGGAATTGTATCAGACCCAGAAGGGGGGGGTGGTAGTCTGTCCAGGGTGAAGAAGTTTATTTAGGGTTGACCAGAATTTTTGAGGATTATTGTGATTCACTTGCTGAAGATTGCTATAATAGTTCTTTCTGTCAGAGAGGATTGATTTTTTGGTAATATTTCTCAGGTGTCTGAAAGTCTGTTGGTCTATGGGAGATTTGCTAGTTCTCCATTTTACCCAAGATTTGTTTCTAAGTGACATTTTTTGTCTAGTTTCTTTTGTTAGCCAGGGGCTGGCCTAGCCTTAATTCTAATAGAACGTTTTGGTGCATGATAATCAAGAATAGTTAGGAATGTGTTGTTAAAGAAATTAACAGCTTCTTGAAGAGGAAGTGCTTTTAGTGGGTTCCAGTTACAAGCCTTTAGTTCCGTTTTAAAAGGGTTGGGTTAAAGAATTTGAGGTTACGTAGGGTCCTATATATAGGAGAGTAATTAGAGGTATTTTTTTGTCTAATAATATAGGTTAGGTTGTGGTCACTAATGTTATCAGGTAGCGTTCCAGACTGATATTTGATTTGAGGTTTGTTTACCAAAATCCAATCAAGAATACTTTCTTTGTTATTAGTTTTGTTAATCCTAGTAGTGGTGTTAATAGTTTGAGTGAAGCCATGGAGATTAATATGGGATGCTGGGTTGTTCGTGGATATTGAGGACCAGTCTAAGTTGAGGTCTCCTAGTATAATGGTTTCTTGTGGGTAGGTGGATGAGGCCCAACTGAGGATATCTTCTATGGTAGTAGAGTTATTACCAGGGAGTAGATATAAACAGATGATATAGATGGATTTTTGAGGTTAAGTTGCAGCTTTGAGATAAGAAGTTCGGTTTTAGTAAATCCAAGGTTCTCATAGGGTACTAATGTTATTTTTAGTTCTGTTTTGAACAATAGTGCTACTCCTCCACCTTTTTACCATTGCGGTCGAGTCTCAGGATATTGTAGCCTGGTGGTAAGATTTCAGTGTCTTTAGTAAAGGGTTTTAACCAGGTTTCTGTTAAACAAAGAATGTCAAAGGAGTGGTGGTCAAGAAGAGAGTGGAGTAGGGTTATTTTGTTATTGATGCTTTGGATATTAAGGTGTCCTATGAGTAAAGTATGTGTGGTGGAGGTTGGTGATTCAAGAGAAGTGTGTAGAGAAACAGGTGTGGCTTTAGCTGAAAAATTAGAAGGACCAGGGTTGGGGTGGATGTCACCATCTATCAAGGTAGATTGGTTGTATAGCAAGTAGGATTTGTTAGGGAAGTATAGAAAGTACTTAGGTTTTCTAATCAAGAGGTTCTGACTTTTTATGTGAGTCAATCTGTGGTATTTAGCTAAGAGGTAGCTAGAGGTAGATGTGATGTTTAATTGCGAAAAGTTTAGGCTTTTGAAATTTGAGGTTGAATGTTTAGGAGAGTAGTTTAGGTGGAGATTGAGTGTAGTTTCATAGGAGGTTAAGGAATAGGGCAGAGTGAGAGAAAGGAAGTGATGAGTAGAAGAATTAGTATTTTTAGAGTGTTGTTTTTTACAGAGATCAAAGAAGTATGTTGGAGGATGTCTGTTGACATGTTGAGATAGTTAAGACAGGAATAGACTAGTGAAATTTGGAAGACTATAGTGTAGGGATGTATAGCTAGATGGTAGAGACAGGATAGAAATAATCCTATAAGTATAGTCAGGTGATAGGTGAGGTGATAGAGGAGGGTAAAGTTAAGAGGAAGTTGTGGATGATGTAAGAGGTAGTGATAGGTGAAGTTATAGAGGGGGTGTGGTGTAAGGGGTATAAAGCTAAGGACACGTGGGGTGGGTGGGATAAGGGGGTAGGGAGGGGAGCGAAGCGGGGCAGAAACAGTTAAGGGAGGAGAGCAGAAAACAATCAGCTAAGCAGGAGAGTAACACCACGAGTTACCTATACTACTTAGTTTAAGAAGCAAGAAAGGGAAAGGTTTTTAAGGTGCATGAGAGGGATTCAGGCAGAAAACAAGTAAATAAAACAGGTGCAGGATGATTTCAGTATCCCGAATACACGCTCTATGATGATTCTGGTTTGTGCTTGTGCCTCATTATGGCATTCCTGCATGGGTGTGTGTGCATTTCTGATGGGAGTCATCATCCACGGTTCCAGTGCATAGCCAGCATCCCCCACCAGGTGGCCATTTGGGATGTCCCCCCTGGCAAATAACCGATACAGCTATGAGGCATGCCAGATGTGGGAGTTGTGATAGCTTCCAGGGCTGCCAGCACACACATCCATGATAATGCCCTGGGCATTGCACATGACCTGGCAGTTGATGGAGGGGTATCCCTTGCAGTTTATGTAGCACCTACCCTGCTCATCGGGTGGTGACTTGATGTGCATGTGCGTGCATTCTATTGCACCCAATACCTCCGGGTATTCTGCCACATGGTGAAAGAGACGCATATTGCTGGCCAACTCCTTCTGCATTTGGGGGATGTATATGTGCTCATTGTCATGTGGTAACATGGCATCCAGGAACTGGTATAGTACCCTGGATGCTGATGCCTGTGAGATACCCATGATATCCCCAGTTGGTCTTTGAAAGGTACCTGTAGCTAGTATTCTCAGGTTTACACATACCTTCGTATCCACTGGGATGGGTTCCCCTCTGATCTGGCTCTGAGGCATGGCCGGCACAGCTCCACAAGTTGCTGTAGGATGTCCCTGTCCACCCTGCAACACTCTACTATCTCCAGATCATGTAGCCCCTGGTAGGTTGCCTTGGGTCTGAACACTCTTCTCCTCTGGTGCCTGCGGTGCTTGTGTGCATCATCCTCCACACCACCTTCAGTCTCCGACACATGCTCGTGGATTAAAGCTATTGCAGCCCCTAACATGTACATAATACAATTTCCTGATCTGTATACACCACTGGTGCAGAGTGTATGGGAATACACCAATGTGTGTGAGGTGCTTTCACACTTTATAGTATTGTGCTATGGATGCTGCTGATGTAAGTGGTTGTGTATGAGCTATTCCAGCTGCTGTGTGTCTTAATTATGGGTTTTGCAATGAGTACTGCATGTGTGGGGCCTTTACTGTGGAGATCTATTTGCCTGCCTTGATTAATCTGCTGCCCTTTAATTCACTTTTAGACCTGGATCCCCTCCCATTATCAGGCGTGCATCCACCTGCCATCTTCCTTGTTTTGTACTTTCCCTACCCAGTCATGGCAAAATGTGCCTTGTAGCTGATATACTGCATTTCGCCTTGGTTCTGCTTTGACACTTTGCTGTTTTCTTTGCAGTACAGCCCCTCCCCTTCCCTGTTCTGCAGGTAGCTGCTTGCAGCCTTGTTAGCTGTTGTCAATGGCCCACTGTAGGCTCCTAGGTGTTAATTTGTCATTTGTACTCCAATTTCACTGCTGCAACATTTCCTTATTTCTTTCCTATATCCTTCCTGTTTCAGCTGCAGTGCACGCCGCGCATACCCATTTACTGGGTTTATGCGCGTTTTCATCTCTGTTCACATGCATACTCGGTTACCTTGTGTACTCTCAGCTAAGCATAGCTATGGGCAATTCGACACACCCCTATCCTGCAGCTTTGCCTAGCTAGGGGCAGACCGGTTTAGCAATGCTTCAATGTGCTTACAGTAATGGTGACACACCCCTCTCTTGATGTCATCTTTATCTCAAGGGCTCACCTTGGTGTTATAACACTACACTGTAAGGTGCATCCTTACATCAGTGGGGAATCTGCGATTCATTATTACTCCTCTCATTTGCATGGCATTGCCTACTAATTCCTAGCTACTGCACATAACACTGTCACTGCCCCTTAGCAACCCTTGTGCCATGAGTATGGCGTAGCATGCCTGCCATTGACTATTATGGGGAAATCGTGATATGTGTTTCATTGCGGTTTTATTCTATATTTTTATATATTCCTTGCGATTCCCTTTGCGCACTGCTGCCCTGCGCTTCCATGTCGCAATAGTGCAACTATATATATTAAATGTTAATTTTATATTTTGTACATTTTTTTATGCCAATGGCTATATATTTAGCCATCGGCATATATTAACAATATAATACATGTGTTTGGTCGGCTGTCATGGCTCCGATTTTATGTTTGCAAAAATGTAAACCGTTTTTTTACGGTTTACATTTCTGCATGCTTACACTACACCTGCACCACTTCCTGAATCACTACATACCTTCATTTGCATGCTATACTGTTGCAAATGGGGTAATTAGCATACAAGGCTCAGGAGTTGTGCGGGTGTAGCATATGCAGGTAGTGCATGTGGGAACGGCTCGTACCTTAATCGCTCGGTGGCCATCTTTGGTGTTAGAACACCAACGCTACGCCTGCACCTGGCACAAGCTTCATGAATCCCGGGGTATGTGCACTCAATGATGAAAGCGCTCAATAAATTGTGAAGTCTTGTCAACCAGGTGTCTCTTTCATGGCGTTGTTCCTAGTTCTAGGTGTTTTGGATTTTAACAGGCTAAAAAGCTCTATTTCTGAAATCAAGATGTAGCAGCATTAAACACTGTACATTGTACCAAAATGAGCGTAAAACCCTACAAATAGTAAAGTAATTACAGGCACAGATGTTTTTATAGAATGATGATAACATGAGCAAACACAGCTATCTCGGTTCAGAATAATGCTGTAGCAATAAAAAAATATTTAGTGTTCCTTGGGCATATGATAAACAAGATGAGATTATTCACGTTATATTCAGTATTACTGTTACATATTTACATGCATAGACTAGAATACTACTAAAGGAAACTGATTTCTGAGTGCAATTTATGCATAGCCCATTAGAAAAAAACAGCATTAGTTGAACTTGTATCAATAAAAACTGTCTTTTTTTCTGTAGGAATGATTTTCCTTATACCCCTTCATGTAGACAAAGTCCTTTATACCAACTAGTCTATATATTCCAAATCTGAAATGTCACATCTTAGAAAAAAAAAGAAAAAACGAAAACTGTTATGCAACACTTTCAAATGTCAGGAAACTGGCATAACATCAGAATATTTACATCTAAGTGTGAAAAGTGGTATGTATACCATTTCCACATATCCATATAAGTAAGTTAAAGAAGGCTTGGAAATGACTAAGTGAACTGATTTAATTATTCCCAGTTAGTTCATTTGTTCTACTGATCAGATAATAAGGTCAAAACCTAATGTTTTTTTCTATCTGTCTATCTATCTGTTTATCTCTCTCTCTCTCTCTCTTTCTCTCTCTCTCTCTATATATATATATATATGGGTCTACTTCGAATAACCGAAGCGCCACATCACCGACACCCAGAAGACCGAGACAGAACGACCGAACAGGTAGGTTATCGAAAATGCGATATCCCGACAGCTGAAAGACCGACAACGTCAGCGTGTGAGCACAATCCGGTAAGTGTGCGAAAGTGAAAGATTTAGGATTGGGGAGCGGACAGGTAAGTGTACGATAGTGAGGGATTTTAGGTTAGGGTGTGGGAAAGGTGAGTGTGCGGTAGTGTCGGACTTAGGGTTCCGGTAAGGTAAGTGTGTGATAGTGACGTAGTGTAGTGTAGGGAAGGGTTAAGTGTGTCAGGGTTAGTATGCGGGTGGAGTGAGTGTGCGATAGTGACGGGCTTAATGTTTTAGGGTGGGTTAAGTGAGTTAGGGTTAGGGTGCAGGTAGGGTAAGTGTGCGATAGTGACGGTGTTGAGGTTTAGGGGTGGGTTAAGTGAGTTAGGGCTAGGGTGCGGGTTGGGTAAGTGTGCGGTAGTGTCGGACGTTAGGGTTAGGGTTTAGGTTAAGGTTAGTGGATATGTTATTGTGTGCAATGTGTAGTTGACATTTTTTGTGTCGGTGTAGTGGTGTTCGGTTTTTTGAGTTGTTGGTGTTTGTCGGTGTTGTGTGTTTTCGGTTGTTTGGGGTTGGTAACTTGGGTGTCGGTGATTCGGAAGTTCGGTGATAGAAAGTAGACCCATATATATATATATATATATATATATATATATATATATATATATATATATATATATAGTCTTTAGAAAGAAAATGCTTCAGGCTAGTGACACATTTATATGGGTCTATACTAGTTCACTGAAAGTTTTTTTCATTAAACACCTAATCATCAACCCCTATTCAGCAACAATCACTTCTGCGATTCACTGAATTGACCAAGGGCAAGGAAATACTTGCCCTGCAGCACAACGGACCAACATCTGATTAAATCAAACCCAACCAAGTGAGGGGCTTCGTCCCCGACACCCCCACTAACTATATATACCAAATCCGAGATTGCACTAGTGGAGAAAAGGGCAAAGTTGTGTAGCTGGCCAACTACTACTTTGCCCTGGTAAATTCAGTGAATTGCAGAAGT